>NC_064623.1:158019683-158024683 GCF_023898315.1 Schistocerca nitens | reverse complement strand
AACTAACCTAAGGACAACACACACATCCATGACCGAGGCAGGGTTCGAACCTGCGACCGTAGCGGTCGTGCGGTTCCAGACTGAAGCGCCTAGAACCGCTCGGCCACACCGGCCGGCTCCTGGTTATCACCAATCCTGATACGTTTCTCACTGTTATCATTTCTGCTAATTCTTATTACTTCCAACTTTCTTCAATTTACTGTCAATCCGTATTCTGTACTCATTAGACTGTGCATTCCATTCAGTAGCTCAAGAAATTCTTCTTAACTTTCACACAGGATGACAATGCCATTAGTGAATCGTATCATTGATACCTTGAATTTTAATTCCAATCTTGAACCATTCTTTTATTTTCGTAATTGCTTCTACGATGTATAGATCGAACAGTAGGAGCGAAAACCCACAGCTCAGTCTTACACGCTTTTTAATCCGAGCACTTCGTTCTTGGTCTTCCACTGTTAATTTCCCTCTTGGGTTCTGTTCATAGTGCATATTACCTGTTTCTCCCTATAGATTACCCCTAGTTTTCTCAAAATTTCGAACCTCTTGCACCATCTCTATTATTAACTGCAACGTCGGAACTGCTGCTCTTGTACCTTTACCTTTCCTAAATCCAAACTGATCAGCTAACACATCCTCAACTTTTTTTCCATTCGCCTGTATATTCTTGTCAGCAACTTGGATGCATGGGCTGTTAAACTGATAGTGCCATAATTCTCACACTTGCTGTTTGTGCAATCTCCGGCACTGTGTGCGTGATGTATTTCCGAAAGTCAGATGGCAAATCACCAGTTTCATATATTCATACACATCAACCACATATCCCACACACCAGCTTAATAGTCGTTTTGTTACCACTTCCCCTAACGATTTTAAATATTCTGAAGGAATGTTGTCTATCCCAGCTGTCTTATTTGTTCTTAAGCCTTCCAAAGGTGGCACCCCCGCCTCTCCCCTACCGACTACTCTTTCTTGTTCTATCACGTCACCAGACAACTCTTCCCCCCTCATAAACGCCTTCAACATGCTCTTTCCACCTATCCGCTCTCTCCTTTGCAGTTAACAGTGGAATTCCCACTGCACTCTTGTTGCCACCGTCGCTTTTAATTTCACCGATGGCTGTTTTGAATTTTCTATATACTGAGTCAGTCCTTCAGACATTCATTTTTTTAACTTTCTTCATATTTCCCATGCCGCCATTTTGCCTCAGCTTCCCTGTACGCTGTGGCCGAGCGGTTCTAGGCGCTTCAGTCCGGAACCATGCTGCTGCTGCTGCTCCGGTCGAATCCTGCCTCTGGCATGGATGTGTAGGTTAGTCAGGTTTATGTAGTTCTAAGTCTAGGGGACCGATGACCTCAGATGTTATTCCCCATAGTGCTTAGAGCCATTCCCTGGACATCCTATTTACTTCATTCCTGTTGTTGTTGTTGTTGTTGTTCTTGTTGTTGTTGTCTTCAGTACTGAGACTGGTTTGATGAAGCTCTCCATGCTACTCTATCCTGTACAAGCTTCATCTCCCAGTACCTACTGCAGCCTACATCCCTCTGAATCTGCTTGCTGTATTCATCTCTTGGTCTCCCTCTACGATTTTTACCCTCCACGCTACCCTCCAGCACTAAATTGGTGATCCCCTGATGCCTCAGAACATGTCCTACCAACCGATCCCTTCTACTAGTCACGTTGTGCCACAAATTTCTCTTCTCCCCAATTCTATTCAATACCTCCTCAAGACTTACGTGATTACCCATCTAATCTTCAGCATTCTTCTGTAGCACCACCTTTCAAAAGCTTCTATTCTCTTGTCCAAACTATTTATCGTCCATGTTTCACTTCCATACATGGCTACACTCCATAAAAACACTCTCAGAAACGACTTCTTGACACTTAAATCTATACTCGATGTTAACAAATTTCTCTTTTTCAGAAACGCTTTCCTTGCCAGTCTACATTTTATATCCTCTGTACTTCGACCATCTTGAGTTATTTTGCTCCCCAAATAGCAAAACTCCTTTACTACTTTGTCTCATTTCCTAATCTAATTCCCTCAGCATCACCCGACTTAGACTGCATTCCATTGTCGTCGTTTTGCTTTTGTTGATATTCATCTTATATCCTCCTTTCAAGACACTGTCCATTCCGTTCAACTGCTCTTCCAAGTCCTTTGCTGTCTCTGACAGAATTACAATGTCATCGGCGAATCTCAAAGTTTTTATTTCCTCTCCATGAATTTTAATATCTACTCCGAACTTCTCTTTTGTTTCCTTTATTGCTTGCTCAATATACAGATTGAATAGCATCGGGGAGAGGCAACAACCCTGTCTCACTCCCTTTCCAACCACTGCTTCCCTCATGTCCCTCGACTCTTATAACTGCCATCTACTTTCTGTACAAATTTTAAATAGCCATTCGCTTCCTGTATTTTACCCCTTTTCACATCTGTCAACACCTGCTTTCTTTGGGATTGGAATTATTATATTCTAGTTGAAGTCTGAGGGTATATCGCCTGCCTTATAGATCCTGCTCACTAGATGGTAGAGTTTTGTTAAGCCTGGCTCTCCCAAGGCTGTCAGTAGTGCTAATGGAATGTTGTCTACTCTCGGGGTCTTGTTCAACTAAGGCCTTTCAGTGCTCTGTCAAACTCTTCACGCAGAAACATATCTCCTATTTCATAGTCATCTACATTCTCTTCCGTGTCTATAATATTATCCTCAAGAACATCACCCTTGTACAGACCCTCTATATTCTCCTTCCGCCTTTCTGCTTTCCCTTCTGTGGTTAGAACTGGGTTTCCATCTGAGCTCTTGATATTCATGCAAGTGGTTCTCTTTTCTCCAAACGTGTCTTTAATTTTCCTGTAGGCAGTATCTATCTTCCCCCTCGTGAGATAAGCCTCTAAATCCTTACATTTGTTTTTTAGCCATCCCTGCTTAGCCATTTTGCACTTCCTGTCGATCTCATTTTTCAGACTTTTGTATTCCTTTTTGCCTGCTTCATTTACTGCATTTTTGTATTTTCTGCTTTCATCAATTAAATTCAGTATCTCTTCTGTTACCCAAGGATTTCTACTAGCCCTCGTTTTGTTACCTACTTGATCCTCTGCTGCCTACACTATTTCATTCCTCAAAGCTACCCATTCTTCTTCTACTGTATTTCTTTCCCCCATTCCTGTCTATTGTTCCCTTATGCTCTCCCTGAAACTCTGTACAACCTCTGGTTCTTTCAGTTCATCCAGGCCCTATCGCCTTAATTTCCCACCTTTTTGCAGTTTCTTCAGTTTTAATCTACAGTTCATAACCAATAGATTGTGGTCAGAGTCCACTTCTGCCCCTGGAAATGTCTTACAATTTAAAATCTGGTTCCTAAATCTCTGTCTTACTATTATATAATCTATCTGAAACCTTCTACTATCTCCAGGGTTCTTCTATGTATACAATTTCATTCCTAAGTGACTTGTATTTCCGTATTCCTGAATTTCCTGTAACATTTTTGAATTCACTCTTTCACTGATAATCTGAAGTATTTTTGCTGTTATTCATTCTTGCAGCTGTGTTTATCGTTCCAGCTTCTGTGAGTGCCCATGGTCATTCCTCTTCAGCTGAACTGCCTACTGAGTCATTCATTATCACAGTATCTATAGCCTTAGAGAACTTCAAACGTATCTCTTCCCTATCCGTTCATTCCTTAGCATTTCTGTGTCCCACTTTTGTGCATTGATTCTTCCTGACTAGTCTTTTAAACTTCAGCCTACTCTTCATCACTACTACATTGTGATCTGAGCCTATGTCTGCTCCTGGGTACACCTTACAAACCAGAATCTCATTTTGGAATTTGCCTGGCCATGGTGTAATCTAACTGAAATCTTCCCGTGCCTCCCAGCCTTTACGAAGTATATCTCCTCCTGCTGTTATTCTTGAACGAAGTATTTGGTTTTCCTAGCTGATAATTATTATAGAACTCGATTAGTCTTTCTCCTCTCCCAATCTTCGTGCCATACAAATACTGTCCCGTAAACCTCTCTGCCACTCATTCCCCTACAACCTCATTCCAGTTCCCCTTGACTATTAGATTTTCATCTTCGTTTACGTACTTATTTACCCCTTCAACATCCTCATATACTTCCCCTGGCTCTTCATCTTCTGCGAGCGACGTCGGCATGTATGCCTGAACTATCGTTGTCGGAGTCAGTTTTCTGACGATTCTGATGAGAGCAATCCTATTACTGAACTGTTGACAGTAATTCATTCTGAGCCCTACATCCCTATTCTTAACAAATCCTACCCCCGTTATACCATTTTCTGCTTCTGTTGATATTACCCTATACTCATATGAGCAGAAAATCCTTCTCTCCATTTCACTTCACTGACCCCTTACTATATGACTCTTTTGCATTTCCGTTTTCATATTTTCTAGTTTCAAGATTCTGACGTTCCACACCCAGAGTCGTAGAACATTATCCTTTCCTTGATTATTCAGTCCTTTTTCTCATTGTCGCCTCCAACTTACCAACCCCTCCGATCCTAAAGCGAATTATTCCGGAAATCATTTGCCAGTAGAGAGATCATCGACATTTTTTTCGATTACAGCCTCATGTCTCGCGGATACACGTTATGTTCCTCTAATGCAGTGGTGCCCCGAACCTTCTTAGACAAGGCCGTCGGCTAAATGACGGTGACTTCTTATGTCGGAAGTCTTCGGCCACGAATTCTGACTATTAATCAAAATTAAGCGATGGTGGGTTTCGAACCTTGACCAAGGAAGTTCTGGTTACTAATCAAAGACGCTGCCTCTAGAGGATTGTTACGTTATAATAAAGATCACCCAATTCCAAATCCCTGACCAAAATTGATTAGTAGCTTAAATGTCTCGGTAAATGCGCTATTACAGTACCGCTTGAGGTCTTCTGAATGAGTATACAAAATATTTCTCCATAAATGAAAAAATTGCCGAGACACAGTACCGCCTTAACATCTTTTACTTCACCAGAGGATAAAAATTGACAC